>NC_059427.1:16945407-16978873 GCF_021028975.2 Sphaerodactylus townsendi
AACCATTCTCTATGACCGTTTACAGCCTTAGATTTGGTCGAGGAGACGGCTTGAAGTTCCCCTGCTAAATTTGAAACTAGTTGTTCAAAGTGATGTATTCCACGTTCTGGTGTGTCAGCCTGTAATATATTCTCTTTTAATTTATTAAATGTAAAAGAGCTAAGTAGTGTTTCTGTAGCAGCTGCCACCTGAGGTGACCATGTTATTTTCTGATGCCTAAAGTTGGTGGGGTCCTCTGTATTAGTCTTTACCTCAAATGAAAAAGTTACATTGAGTGGAAGATGATCACTTAGCAATAAGTCCCCAACGCTAAAAGATGTGACACACTGGTGTAGATAGGGGGATATTAAGATGTAATCGATCACGCTAGCACCGAGCGAGTTTACCAAGGTAAAGCTATCTGCATTCCTATAGCACTTGAGGCCGTTTAACCATAATTTGTTAAATTTGATGGCAAATTTGATTAACTGAATTCCTGCCGCATTCACAAGAGAGTCCTTTGAGGAGCGAAGAGCTGGGGTTAGAAGAAGCTGTACGAGATCATCCTCCTGATTCAAATGGGCCAAAGTGGTAGAAAGGTCCGTACCCACTCTGGCGTTAAAATCACCTACCAGGATCACCTCCGTAGATGGTTGTTTTATTTTCTAAATTTTCTACAAATGATGATATCCTACTCCATGTGTTGATTAAAGAGTCACCGTGTCAATCCATGGGTATATACAAGTTCCATATAATCATGTGAAGAGCACCCCTCTACCAAAACAGCCTGTGCAAGAGGGGGACATGAGTCGAGAGGAAGTTGCTTTGATGCTGTTGGCTACAAATAGTGAAAGTCCTCCAGAATAGCGACCAAACTTGGATACTCTTGTAGCAGGGAGAGAGTATTGTTGGTAGCCATTTAAAGGCAGAAGCTTTGAATTGGACCAAGTTTCTTGTAAGGAGCTATAAGCGTAAAATTTTGCTTGTAGATAAAGTAGAGGAAATCCAAGATTGCATCTGGCATTTTCTAACTTGATCCATCTGGCTATATTCCGCGAGGATAAGGAAATGCATCTCTTCTCACAAGTGACTTGGATTTGGAGATACTTCCCCACATGCTGTGTTGAGGTCCCAGATTGGCCTAAAGAGATTTTTGATGAGTAAGGGTTGGCGTCACTGAAGTTGGTCCTATGGTTGTAATTTCATTAGTGGTCATTTTTGGACCACACATCCATCCTATACCTTAGTAGCCCTAATCGGGTCCTGGCATGGGAGAGTATGTGTATCTGAAGCAGACGTGGAAGAATAATTAGTCAATTATAAGCTCTACTTTGGTGGGGCTTGGCTGAGTTGTATTATCCAAGAAGCTCTTAAATGCATGTATTTTCAATGTCCCGGTACTTGAATGGAAATCCCAAGATGATCTGTTTATTATCTATAGCCTGATCTGTCTTCTGAAGGAGCGTAGTAACCTCCTTTGACAGAAGGGATGCTGATGTTTGGGTGGAGCTTCTGTTGATTGAAGTGGGGTCATCCTCTCAAGCTCTTTCCAGTTCCTCGAACCAAGATTTCTTTGGAGTTTTTAGGAGAGTATCTTTTATCCAGTACATTTGTGGACCTGAGGTCTACCTCCCAATGTAAGGGGAGGTTTGATGATATCCCCATTCTCAAAAGTGCTAGAGAGGTAGCCGCCCTACATGGATAGGTGTTGGTGTAAGATCAGTATTTGTTGGGGAACAGTGTGTGTTTCACCGTGAGCTGCTATTGAATTGGGTGGCTTTTGACACAGGCTCTGTAGCATTGTAATAGGGGTGAAGTCTGTGTGTGTTCTTGGCTTGAGGTGCACAGCACTCCAAGACGCTTTGTAGTAGGAGAGCTGGTTGAATAAGGGTTGCCTTTAGCCTGACTGGCAGTCCCCCCTTTACTTATGGGCACACAATTTGCTTTACATTAGGAGGAGAGTTATCTGGAGAACAGTAACTTTGAATTGCAGGATTATAGGCAAGTAAGGTTGGGCAAGAAGGGGAATTTCCAGAGCATAATACATCCCCCAAGGCCTCTGGAACAGAATTGGGAGCAGAATTGAGGTATAAAACATCCTCCACTTACTCAAGGATATGTTGTTGGGAAGAGTGGATTTCATTCAGGGACATCTTAAGTTGCTTCCACTCAACCGCTAGTTCTTTGATTCCTTTGGTAAAAGCTTCTGAAGAGTGTCAGGTTTTGTTAGGGTTTCCCAACAGCAGTAAACTTTGTTTGAACTCACTTTTGAATTTGCATTTCTCTTGTCAGGTGTAGCATGGGTGTCCTCAATGTGAGTCTGTGGATAGTAGTATTCCTAAAGAGGCAGCATAATTTTTAATATCATACCTTCTGGAAAAAAAGTGGCGATAATGTTTCAACAATAGTGAAGAGCATTTTAGATGTGGTGCTAAAAGTTAGGGCAATTCTTTTATAATGTGTGTAATCCACAGGGGCAAGTATTCATATAGAAGTCAACTGAATCTTGTATGGAGCACACTCTCAACAACGCTGGCTCCAAAAAAGAAGGGAACCCTAATTGCACTATAATTTGACCACCTATTTTTGGTTTAGCTTGGAATGTCCAATATACAACACCACTCGCTCTTTTGCAAAATTAGCGAATTCATATTAACTAGCTTTACACAGCGCTGCGGGGTGGAGTGTAGGCCTTGAAGGCCAATGGGCAGTGTCTGAATAAAAGGGAGCTACCGACGTCCAGATCCATTTCCTGGAAGCTTGTGTCTTTAAAATTTGATGGGAGATCCAAGTCTAACCTTTAGCCCCAGAATTGAGTAAAATTGGTTAAAAGTAGGTCCAGAGTTTTCGAAATTAAAATCAACTCATTAGAGAAAAGTTCCTGTCGAAGATGTATAAATTGTCATGTGTTGCATTAGTTCTTTATTCTTATTTGGAGGCTTTTTTGTAGAAGCTTGGGATTAAAGCATCCTGTTTTCCCCTAAACCAGTTGGAGATGGGCTTGCATTGCCAAAGAAAAACTTCTTCTGCAGGGCTAGGAAACATAATACCTCCAGCTCAAGGTTAGCTTCCAATGGAGCAAATCTGATTTTGATAGTGTTAATCCACTCAATTGAAGTGCCTCCACTGGAGAATTGTCGGTGAAAAAACTGAAGGTCAATTTTAGTCTGTTTACTAGACTTCTGGCATGGAGAGTGTGTGAGGGATGAAAGGTACCGTTTCCTCCCCAGTTCTTCATTTTTTAGATAGCAGCCGTAAAACAATCCGAGACAATAGAGTAAAATATTCGCACAGGAAGCAATTAATTACACTAAAAAAGCTAAAGGCACATGACGGCTTAAGGCGCCAAAGGCTGGTAAAATACTAAAGTAGCTAAAAGGCTTAGGAAACAGAGCTTCAAAAGTTCATTAAACTTCAGAAGTTCATTAAAATATATAATATAAAACAAGAACCTTAACAGCTGGTGTTAAAAAAAAAAGGCTTCTAAAAAAAAACTTTAGTAAAAGTCTCAAGGCTTTTAACAGCTGAGAATAGGGGACATTGGCGTCTCCACACCAGCTGGTCAGGGGAATGAGGAATGAGCCAGCAAAGAAAGCCCTCAAACACTCTGGTTGAGAGCCAAGAAAGGAAATAAAAAATAAAGATAAAATAAAACCAACGAGTTCAACCACACCTGATGATAGGGAAGCATTCAGGCTTCCAGAAGTACACAATTTGTTTTAAAAACAAAAGGGAAACAGACTCATTAGTCAGCATTGCTATTATTAAAGTATTGTGGATTTTAGCCTGGTTTTAAAATATCAACTCAGAAGGTTCTTTAATATAGTCTCTCTCAACAAAATTGCAGTAGAAAGCTCTAAATTAAAAGAAAGTGCTAAATACTAAGAGATAAAACTACAAAGGGTAGGAGAAATTTAAAACTTATCTTTAAAAGGTGGAGGAGCTCAACAAAGAGCGACCGCTCGGCACCAACCCCCGGAGCTGTCTCGCCATTCTTATGTAGCCTAAAATCCCAGTCTTATGGTATGTCTATTAACAATTTAGGTGGAAAAACAAAACAAAACAACAGACAATCCCTCTCGTGAGGAGGTGGGGATGGGCACTATCAAGTGAAGCGTGTGGGAAAATGCAGCAACTATAAGTGTCACAGAGAAGCCTTGTTACGAAGAAGCAATGTTAAGAGAGCCCAAAATGCATTCACAATGCTGAGAGTCTTTTTAAGGTACAATGGCATTGGCTTTGGAATGCCAGATTTTCAAAGGTTGTCTTGGAAGATTCTATGCCAGGAAACTCAATTATTATATTTATTACAAAACATACCTTTGAGTTGATCGTTTAATTCAGGAGCCCTAGCCTGTTGTTCATATTCTTTCAGCTGAGATGCGAATGTTTCTGATGGGAAAAGAAACTATGAGATTTTGTGTCCTACATGTCTGTCAAAATTTATCTAATTGTGCATCTGAATACAGACTGAAAAAGGATCTCACAGTGCTGTGAGCTGTTCTTAGTGACTGTGTGGTTGTAACACAGGTCAACGGAACAGAACTACAAACTTGATTCATTGGCTGACTACTTCATAGTCCATCATCTACACTCTCCTACAATACAGGAAACCACCTGAAACCCCCACCTCCTAACCTTTGAATGTCTTCAGTGTCAGTTTTAGAGCAGCATTCTGCAGAGAAAATGCAACAAGTTTTGGTGTAAAATTGGAAGTGAACTCAGGCTTCTGAAAATCTCTGGACCTAGAAGAAATTAAAGTTTTTTAAAAATGTAATTGCCATTAGTATGTATAATCCAACATTAATTTAATACAGTTAGATGCCAATGGAAGATCGATATCCATGTGACACTTCCCCAACTCTTTGTTCACCCCCCTTTTCTCTCCATTTGGCACAATTGCACTTCCTACAAGATGCATCTCCCTATCTCCTTCTCCTGTGCCATACCATAACTTTATGGGTGAAATTGCTGTCATTTCCTGATAAGGTGCAGCTGAAGGAGCCACGTACCTCCTCAAGATGTTTTTAATATCCTACAAAGAAGGTAAAAGAAAGGAACTGTTACCATCAATCGCACATATTCTGTTCTTTTGGCTACTTTTACGTGACATGTTCCAAAATCTACTTAATAGCTAAAATCATTAACAGTTAATTTTCCCGCTTAGGAACCCAAGGTTTATCTGACAATATATCAAGCATCTTGCATAAAAACTCATCAGGTCATCAATATAAACATCAGCCCTCATATGTACAAAAATCTCACAAGAACTCCCATTGAAGCACTCCTTTCGAAATGCTGAAATAGGGCTGTTTGGGCACTTCAAAAGGCACTGGAGAGACACAAGAACACTTCATCCCACTGTGCTGCGCAGAATTTTTCAGTGGCCAAGTATAGCTCTAAAATGGCATCAGCACCCATAGGTTAGACCGGAGGACATTATCAGCCCCATTCACGAGCCAGGTGCCCAGCCATGCCATACCACCACACCCAAAGGGGCTTCCTGGTGGCGCGGGCGGCTTCGCAAGTGTGAAAACCTCCCTGCCACTGAGGAGCTCCATTGGATGCACCCAAAAGGGTTGTGTAAGTGTGTAGCCAAGGCCACCGGCATAACACGCCGAACTGTTGGGAGCTGGTCATGACCCTGGACCATCCCTGCTATGCCAACCAATGTGGCATGGGTGCGGAATGCTTGCACCATGCTGCATCCCAGTGCCTTCCTCCAGGTATGTGGCCCAAAGAGGTAGATGTTCATTTATTATTATTTATGAAAATATTTATACCCTGCCTTTCCTCTTAGCTAAAGGCAGCATTTTTGTTTGGCACTTGGCCTCTCAAAAAGGCTGCCTATGCTTGGTCTAAACCAGGGGTCTTCAAACTATGGCCCTCCAGATGTTCATGGACTACAGTTCCCATCAGCCCCTGCCAGCATGGCCAAGTGGTAGGGCTCATGGGAATTGTAGTCTATGAACATCTGGAGGGCCAAAATTTGAAGACCCCTGGTCTAAACAAACATGTTATTTTGGAGTTACAGCAGGAAAACAAGACTCAAATCTGGCCTCTTTTTTACTATAAATGCTTCTACTACACTTCTTTTTCTTTAATGCAATAACTGTATCTTTTCATGAAAGGCTTATTTGCTAAGGAACAACACTGAGAGTACCTCAATTTTTTTTGGTCTTGAAATTTAATATAAGCCCCTCCTCCCAAAACAGCAAGAACTGCAAACTACAACAAAAACAACACAGAGTTAAGGGGATAGCTCATAGCAGACACATAACCAGCAGGGAGACAGAAATTGGGAAGGAAGATCAGTGAACATTGGAGAGAAGGTAGCCAAGGACTTGAGGGAGGAAGAGTCAGTGTCTCTGTTTTTGGTGTGGATCGAGGGATCAAAACAGTTTGTCATGTATACCTAGAGCTGCCTATCCCAGGTACAGATATTTATTCAGCTCACACATTGACTTCAATCAAAATCTTGAGGGAGAGAGAACCCTATTCCAGGGAATATTGATGTCAGTTGGGATGAAGAGGACTTGGGTGAAACTATGGAGAAGAAAGGATGCTGCAAGGGGACTACAGCCCGCCAAGGATTCATCTTGCTTAGAAAACCCCATAAGCCTTTTATTACCAAAACTGTAAAAACAAGGAGGGTGAGATTCACGCCTACACACTAAAATTAATAAATTCTAAGATTTGGTCTGAGATTTTCCACCATTTAGTGGCTAAATTCCAAGCCTTCACCTGCAGGAATTCACTGTCTGACTGCTGGCATATCGTCTCCATGTCTTCAATCAGAGTACTGAGATGGCCAGCCTTCTCGGCATCCGCCTTCTGTTTTTCTTCCATCTCCTCTTGTAGCTTTTGTAGCTCGTCTAGAAAGAGACTCTTCTGCTTCTGCTCAAACTGGTGAAGTTGATCAAACTCATTCACAACCAGATCTCTTTCCACTTCAATTTTTTCCTGATCCCCCCAAAAAGAGAACACATGAAGCTTAATGGTAAGTTCAATACCACACTCACCGCAAACAAACACATGTTCATAGGAAATGCCAACATTCCTTGCTCTTTAGTTTTGTTCCATTCAAAATGTGTTCCCTATAAAGAAGATGAGTGGCTGACCGAAGGCTCTGTTTCTGTCCTCCTCCAAGTTTCTCCAAAACATTCCTTCTTTTTCTAAGACATACCTACCCCGCCCCAAAATAAATAAATATTTGGAATAAATAAAAAACCAAACAAGATTCTCACAGACTTTGAAGTCATACCGTAACTCTCAGCAGAGCTAATAGGTGGCTATAGAATTTTTCTGTGGAATTACTGAGGGAGAAGCCTGGTAATGGAATTCCGAAGTCTGGGAAAGGGCTTCTAGTAGTCCACAGGGTTTGTCTTTTGCTAAGGCCAAGTTACTCCATAGCATTGCTTACTAACTTCCACAAGACTTTAATTACCTCTTGATCAATAAGTTAGCCACTGTTCCATATCTAAGAATAACTACCGTATATACTCGTGTATAAGTCGACCCGCATATAAGTCGAGGCACCTAATTTTACCACAAAAAGCTGGGAAAACTTATTGACTCGCGTATAAGTCGAGGGTGGGAAATGCAGCAGCTGCTGGTAAATTTGAAAAATAAAAATAGATACCAATAAAATTACATCAATTGAGGCATCAGTAGGTTAAATGTTTTTGAATATTTATTTCAAAGAAAAACAGTAAACTGGCTCTGTAAGTGGAAAAGGGAGTCAACACAAAAACACTATATGGTCTCAACAATAACTTTTTTTAAAAAAAGAAATTGCAAAAACCTTGGCTCAATCAGCAAGCCAAGCTAAAACACAAAAGAGTTTAAAATCCTTCCCAAAACTGAATTCTCCTCATCATCATCATCTGTATGTCCAAATGTAACCCAACTTAGATTTTTAAAGGAGGGATATTATCAGAAATGGAAAATCGACTATTAGCTTCCATTGTAAACAATGGGGGGATGGGGGCATCCCCTTTGAGGGATCAATAACTTTGGATCCCCTGACCCCAGAACTTCACCAAACCTGGCTGGTATCGTAAAGAGACTCTCCTGATGAGACCAGCCAGGTTTGGTGAAGTTTGGTTCAGAGGGTCCAAAGTTATGGACCCTCAAAATAGTAGCCTCATCTACTAATAGCTCCCATTGAAAACAATGGGGAATGGGGGCACCTCCTTTGGGGGTCCATAACTTTGGACCCCCTGAACCAAACTTTACCAAACTTGGCTGGTATCATCATGTCTTCTGAGGGTACCCTGAAATTTCGGTGCTGCTAGCATTAAAACTGCGCCCCCTGCTGGCCGGCAAAGTTAAAAAACACACAAAATTTTAATGACCCGCATATAAGTCGAGGGGAGCTTTTTCAGCATTAAAAATGTGCTGAAAAATTCAACTTATACATGAGTATATACGGTATGCTTGTATAGAGAGTCTGTGTATCATGCTGTGCTAGCTGTTTTGAACAACCTTTCAAGTCAAGCTGACCTGGGTTCAAGGGGAGTGCAGGTGAGTACATAAGAAAGGGAACAGGCATGTTCCTTATTCCCTTGCCAGAGACTAAGTAGGCAGCATAACTAAAAAAGGTGGGGGGAATGGCCCTTCAACACAGAAAAGCCCTCAATAATAAAATTATCAATTTGAAAATTCCCTTGCTGTGCTTAATAAGGTAATCTGTTTCTAATTACATTCCACTTCTGATTGTTATAAAAGATGAACAGGACATGTTGAATATTGAGAGTCAGGAGAAACTGGAAGTCCAGACTTGCTGGATTTCTCTTCTATCTCTCTTTCCTTTGTGTACACCAGGGGTAGGGAACCTGCGGCTCGAGAGCCGCATGCGGCTCTTCTGTCCTTGCACTGTGGCTCCACGAGCCGAGCCGCCAGCCCCATCCTTGCCTGCCCTGCAGGGTGGGCGCATCCATGCGCTTCTCAGAATGAGCGGAGTAAAGGGTAAAAAACCCCCTATATATATATATAGTGTTATCTTTATTTTAAATGTCAAAAATTATTTGCGGCTCCAAGTGTTTTCTTTTCCCGTGGAAAACGGGTCCAAATGGCTCTTTGAGTGTTAAAGGTTCCCTACCCCTGGTGTACACAAATAAATGTCAGTACCTTTAAGAAACTCTGTGTGTCTGTTATGGGTCTGACAGGCCAACCCTAGTTCTTAGGGGGTATGGGGCTGCCTCTTTCAGAATTTCCCCCATCATTACTCCCCCCTCAAAAAAACCCCCAATAAAAATGCTCACCAGGTGCTGTTTTATAGTAAGCCCATCTTGTAGCTGCCTTGATATGGCATTCTCCCTCTTCCTCTTCAGTTTCTGGAGTTCAGACTGGATTAGTTTCTAAAGGAAGAAAAACAACAGGAGACTTGTCCCACCAGAATGTGTGTGTCCTGCACTTGAAAAGGCATGGAGAGGGGAAAAGAATGGTCAGGTTCTGTCATGCAGTGGACCCAATCATGATTGGGCATTTTCAAAAGACCAAGGTCAGCTCTTTAAATGATATCTAGTTTGGCTCACAGTCAGCCTGCCAAAGGTGACATTCCACTATGGTTACCGATCTCTCTTGTCCAGAGGGGAAAAATGGCACCCAGGGCAACATTTGCTCTGGCACCCGCCCTGCACCGCACTAATCCAAGTCACTGGGGCCCACTACTGGCTGCTGCCAACCCCCCTCCATCAGAGGGGAAGCCGTGCCTGCCTCACTTCAGGGGTGCCCGAGCTGGCTTGCCAAGTTGCTGCGACCTGGCATACCTGCTAGAGGAACATGTGCAGGCTCCTGGCTTGATCACGTGGAGGGCGTAATTTTGCGCCCCCCACATGATCTACTGGGTGGTGCCCGGGGTCAAATGACCCTCATGACCCTCTTGTAGATATGCCTCTGATCTCATGTACAGATGTTGTCATTCCAGGAGAGCTCCAGGCTTCACCTCGCAGTTGGTAACTGTACATTCTAAATGTTTCTCCTAACATTCATTTTGTGACTGATATGCATCTAGAGAAAAAGAATGTCTGTGGTAACTGCTACATAATTTGTAAGTGGGAAAGTGATGGTCCTTGAAATTAAGACTCTAGGAATTAAGAAGAGGCCCTCATATTTTATTTTTAAAAGTCAACAAGCAATATATATTAACTACAGTAGGGTTGCCAAAAGATCTACAGAAAAATCTCTTGTCCTTGTAATAAAGGTTTAATTGGGTATTATTTACTCTCATGGCATTAAAAAGTTTCATCTGCCCACTTCTACACAATAAGTCTGTGTTGAAGGGATAGGACATTTTCCTCCAGGCTAGCTCGTGGTCCATGCCCATGTGGGCATTTAGTTTCATTTATGGGCAAAGCGTTCACATGCACAGGGCCTCCTAACTGTTTCCTTTCTGTTCTTTGAAGATCGCCAACCAAGCCTTCTTCTGTGGCAATGCTGAACTCCGGGGCTTCGCGTTGATGTGTTTGGGGCTGTGTAGGGATGGGTGGAGGAAGGGGAAAGTGAGGATGGGGTATGAGTCTGAAATTGTGTGCACTGAGGAATGCTGCTGTAAATTTCCGTTGTGTGTGCACAATGACAACAAATGCTTATGATGTATGCTTCTTCTCCCATAAGGAGGAAATCTGGTTCCAGATAGGTAACTATGTTTGTCCACAGCAGCGAAATAAAACAGGAGTCCGGTGGCACCTTAAACACTGACAGAATTTAGTACAGCATAAACATTTGTGACTCAAAGCTCACTTCATCTGATGCACAGGAGTGCAAATCCATAAGTCCAAACACATTTTCTAAATATGTATGATCTCCCAGAAGTTTCCAACATGAATCAAAGTACACACTGCAAACTCCTGTGTCCCCCATGTATCCAACCCATCCTATGAACCAAACATGGCAGGATTTTTTGGGTCCAGAACAAAGGGCACATTCGCATATTCAGAATAATGTACTTTCAATCCACTTTCAATGCACTTTGCAGCTGGATTTTACAGTGCAAAATAGCAAAATCCACTTGCAAACAATTGTGAACTGCACTGAAAGTGCATTATTCTGCATGTGCAAAAGTGCCCTTCATTTCCAAGAGCACATGGGCCAGAAGAATTTTAAAATTAGCAATTCCATGATTGTGTAAGAAGGAAGGGGGGGGCTTCTAAGCCTCCTGCCACCTAAGTACTTTCCCAACCTGATACAACCCCAGGGGAGCTACTTGTCCCAATGGGAAAATGTGCCTCATTGCTAAGTGAATGTTTCCCCAACTGGGCAAACAGTAACTTCCAGGGTAGCCATTTTAGGTTAAGAAGCACAGGAGGAAAGTTTCAGCTGTTTTCAGATTTTTACACTCCAAACCTCTATTGTACATAGCATGAGCCTTTCCTGTTGCACTAAATTGTTTCCTGCTGTGTGATTCATCTTGAGCCCCAGCGAGAAAGGCATTTGGTAAATGACAGAAATAAATACAAGTTCCAAGGACAGAATTCCAAAGGCAGATCTGGGATTGATACCGGAACACAAGAAAACCCTCTGGAGTTTCTTGTGAGATTGTCTTGAAGGACTTTATGCTGTTTCCTGCCTTGACCCACACGGGGGTTTTTACTAGATAGACAGTGGCTAGATAGGGACCTAGGAATTGTCACCCTTACTCTATCATGCTGGCTTATCCCGTTGATGTTAGACTGATACTCTCAGGGACTTTCTTCCTTCCGCCTTCTTCTCGGACTCTCTCCATCTTACTTTCACCATGCCTAGAGGGAGGATGGGTGCTCTGTGCATCCGTCTCCCTCCAGCTAGATTAGGATAGATTAATCAACCTATCTACCTACCTTTCTATCCAGAGGGGAGTTCATTCATAAATACTCTTTTTATTAGATTAGAAACTACAACTGACTCCAGAGTTTCTTTTGTGCAAACTCACACACACATGGGATCCTCACGCGCACGCACACGAGGAAAGGCTTCTGCTGTGCTCTCAGTCAGCCCTGCACTCTGCTCAATGTGAACAGGGATAATCCCCATTACCAGGTGATCATTCCAACATTTTTTATGCACCCCATAGCACTCATGGCTTATCTGCTCCTATAGCAGAGTAATAACTGAACACTTTAATAGGCATAATTCAATTCCACAGAAACCAAAAGCAGAGTATTATCATTCCACCGGTGTTAGTCGCCTTCAATGAACCCATAAATGAAACAGAAACGATCGCCATTTCAGGCACCCAAACTAGACACGACGACGGAAAGGGGTGAGACGAGCTGGACGCTTCCTCTTCACTGCCTCCCCTTTTTGACCCCATCCCCGGGCTGTTATGCCAGGAAAGGAACAGAGAAGAGACAGGTGGCTTTCCGTGTGAACTGGGCAGACGCGTAAAACAACCGTGCCTGCGAGTTTCCGGTCTAATCCCTCCCCACCCCCCGCCACCCTTTTGCAGTGGGCAACAATATCTTACTTTGCAATCTTTGGCAGCCTCTTCTATGGGAAGCACTTTGTGGGACTGGTGGTCGCGGGATTCCCTGCAGATTACGCAAATGGGGGCCTCATCCTGCTGGCAGAAAAGTTTCAGGGGCTCCTGGTGCCTCGCACAGATTGCATTTCCTACGGGTGTGGCTGCTGCTGTTGCCGCCTCCGATTGCAGACGTTTCACCAGCTCCGCTATGTTCCCCAATACCCTGTTGGGCCTGAAGGTTCCTTCTGGGATCGTTTCCCGGCATTGAGGACATAAGACGTTCCCCTCCGCTTTTGCCCAGCACAGCTCGATGCAGGGGCGGCAGAAGTTGTGCCCACAGGAGATGGACACCGGCTCTTTGAAATCCTCTAAGCAAAGCGAACAGGCCACTTCAGACTGGAGCTGCTCCAACGCTGCCATGATTTCCCGCCTACTCAGAACCGAGCAAGGTTGCTAACCCAGTTAAGAAAGGCATGCTTTCGGTTTCGTTTCCACTGGCGGGCTGGAGAAGAGAGGGAGGAATCACATGTTTATTGCCAATTGTTAGGTCTGTCCTGGGACCCCTAAACCAATAAACGGTCTCTGCAGTATTGATCAGTAGTGTTTATTGGAAGTATTGAAGTATGCGCAGCCAAGTTGGGGGACTTTGATCTCTTTATGCTCACCTTGTGTGATCATTTTGAGCGTCCGTTCCAGGAGCATAACACCCGCGCAGCTGCAGCAGGGGACCCAATCCGCGGTTGAGTCCACCTCTGAGTTCTGGCTCTTGACCAGTCGTATCCATGCCTGGCCTGAAGCTACTTTAGTTAATCTTTTTAAGGATGGGCTGGATGCAGAAGTCCTGTAATGTGGATAGATGCAGTGGAACCTCGGAACAATTATGGGATGGATGGATCTGCCTGGTGGGTGATGCAGAAGGGCGCCTGCAGGCTGTGAAGCCATCCAAACATCACCAAGGGACCCCTAGCTAACCTATGCTTTATCTAGTCATGCAGGGATCCCTGCGAAAGGGGATGTGGGAGGTGCCAGAAAGGAGACACCACTGCCGCCTGCAGTTGTGTCTTCATGGGGGGGGGGGGGCGTATGAATGCTTCCTGCCCCCAGTCCTTGCCCCGACCTCTTTGTGCTGACCAGTGAGGGAGTAAGAGAGAAGAAAAGTCTGCCTAAGCCAACCAAGCAAAGTTCTGGTTCCTGCATCTCAGCCAGGGCTAGGAACTGCTGCACCGGACTGTACTCTGGAGAATCTGAATCATAGCCGCCTGCAGTATTTGGTCGCTTGGAAAAATTTCCCTGTGCGGGAGAATGAGTGGGTTGATGCTTCTGATATTTGGACCCCTGTTTGATGTCAGAGTTCTTTCATAAATACCCTCACCATCCTGGGGGTCCCTAGGATGTCATTAGGGAGCCAGATCAAACATGGCTGCTTCAGGAAGTAGAGCTGTCTGGAAAACCTTCTTTCTCATACCTCCTCGGAAGAAGGAAAACCTCAAGGGCGAATGATACTTCACATGGACTAAGGAAACCCTGGTACTTTCTTGATCCTCCAGTGGGAAATACCTTCACTCAACTGAGGGCAGCGAATAACAAACCCTGCCTAACCATAGCTACACCGCCTTACTAAAAAACTTTACAGGCACCAAGGGAAGTACTGGTGGTCACCATGATGCTTGTGGGCACCACAATGGGATAACCCTGTGTTAGATACTGCCTACATTCCTGCTCTGCAATGGCTGTTGTCCACCACTGGGAGTGTTGTAGGTGCAGCCCTGGCTACCTCTGATATGCAACAGAAACTAGATATCTGATAAAAAGAGCTTTGACAGATGAAAGTTTGTGGTGGAATGTGCCATCAGTCACAGCTGATTTATGGTGACTCTGCGGGGGTTTTCAAAGCAAGAGTAATTCAGAGGTGGTTTGTCATTGCTGCCTCTGTATAGTGACTGTAGATTTCCTTGGTTATCGCCCATGCAAGATCTGCCAACTCTGAGTTAAAAATTCCAGGAGATTTGGGGTGGAACACAAAAAAGGCAGGGACTGGGGTGGGGAGGGACCTCAGTGGGATATAATTCCATAGCAACCCCCCTCCAAAACAACCACTTGCTTAAGGGGAACTGATGTTTGTGTTCTGGAGTTAATTCTAGGAGACCTCTGGGCCTTACCTGGATGCTGGTAACCCCAGGACTGCCCCTGCTTAGCTTCTGAGAGCTGATAAGATCGGGCTAGTATGGGCCATCCAGGTCAGGGCCATGTGGGAAATTATGTTGGTTCTGAAGGTACTACTGGATTCAAATGTCGTTCTTCTACCACAAACTAAAACCTACCTGAAGCATGGCAGGAGTGTGCCTCTGTGCTGCCCATATGGAAGCAGGTTGACTCAGACTGACAGCCCAGGAAGAGGTAGTTTGTGCTGCCAGATAGACACAAGGGTAAGGTCTGTTGTTTCATTTTGTGTACAGTATGCAATTCATTGTTGAAATGTTTAATAATTACATCCATAGATTCTGTAGAGTGTCGTTTGCAATTTAGACCAGTGGTTCTCAACTGTTGGTCGCGACCCCTTTGGGGATCGAACGACCCTTTCACAGGGGTCCCCTAAGACTCTCTGTATCAGTGTTCTCCATCTGTAAAATGGATAAATGTTAGGGTTGGGGGTATCCACAACATGATGAACTGTATTAAAGGGTCGTGGCATTAGGAAGGTTGAGAACCAATGATTTAGACTGTATAATAATATGTGAGAGATGGTATAATGTTGCTTTTACCTATGTTTAAGTATTCATGGGATTAGATGATTTTAAAATATACTTTTATATTTTTAAGATACGTTTATAAAATGTTAAAGGAAGGTCTGTGAAACAACTTGGCTTCAGAAATTGGAGAAGGGAGCATGGTGACCTTGGCAGCAGATAGGAGTACTTTTTATCTATCTTAAAGTTTGTTGGCTAATTGGGATGCAGGATAAAGCACACCTGCTCTGAAATCATATCTCCTCCTTTGAAGTCTGTTAGTACTAATTGAGAGAAAAAGGGAGTGTGATGATGATGTGTGTATTTCTTATGCTAGTTCAGTACATCGGCCCTAATGAGCTGGCAGGAAAAAAGGGTTGAAGAGTTTAGTAGGGAATAGTTCATAATATGTTTCTATGTTTAAATGTTTTTATATTGTAGCTAAATAATGAAACTTAAAGAATATACCTATAAGAACATAAGAACTAGCCTGCTGGATCAGACCAGAGTCCATCTAGTCCAGCATTCTGCTACTCGCAGTGGCCCACCAGGTGCCTTTGGGAGCTCACATGCAGGATGTGAAAGCAATGGCCTTCTGCTGCTGCTGCTGCTCCTGAGCACCTGGTCTGCTAAGGCATTTGCAATCTGAGATCAAGGAGGATCAAGATTGGTAGCCATAGATTGACTTCTCCATAAATCTGTCCAAGCCCTTTTTAAAGCTATCCAGGTTAGTGGCCATCACCACCTCCTGTGGCAGCATATTCCAAACACCAATCACACGTTGCGTGAAGAAGTGTTTCCTTTTATTAGTCCAAAAGATTTTTGTGTTTGGTTGGGTGGGTTTGGCTTTGTATTTAAATTCTTATTATTTTGCATAGTGCACACTTGCAATCAATGAAGAACAAGAAAACACCTACCGGGTTAAAGATCTGTTGACATCCTAGAGAGATAAAAGGGGAAAAGCTTGTATTACATTATGAACGTGACAGCAAATATGCAACAAGATTTATGGATATATTTCTTCAAAACACCCCAGGGGTTCGTACTTTTCCAGAAAAGTGTCTCTGCACCACACAGCTTCACCTAAGATGATGACACGAAGCCTCTCCCAAGACATTTTTGAAAGAAGGACGGCAGTTTCTCCCTCTTTTACTTTGACTGTGGAATGCCACCTTTCATTGCCGGAGTGAAAGCAAACATTTTCGTGGTTGAGTGCCTATCAGAAAGAACCTGCAGGGGAACTCTATGATAAATCGCAGTGGAGGGGGGGACAATTTGGATATCCCACCCTCCAATCTCTACCTTTTTTGTGCAGTGTTCAAGGCAGGATTTGAACAGGATTTTGTGCAGTGTTCAAGGCAGGGTTTGAACAGACAGGTTTCCTCTACCCCCCCCCCCCACTTTTCCAACTGTCAACATTCCTTGCTTGCTGGAAAGGGTTACCAATTCTGGGCTGAGAAACTGTTGGAGATTTGGGGGATATCCTGAGAAGGGGAGAGTTTGGGGAAGAGACAAACCTCACAAACGGTGAACAGAAGACCAAATGGAGCATTCTAAGAGAAACAGAAGTTATATTTTGCTCATTATTCCTGAAAGCAAGAATCAGTGTATTGTTTTTATTTTAATATTGTTAAAGAGACTGACCAAGAAGTTAAAATGATAGAGTTTTAATGCTGAAGCTTACAAATAATAGTAAAATTGTCATACTACTGTTCCTCTTAGTTGATATGTATCCTAGGTAACAGTTAACTTAAAATTATAGATTTAATCAAATGTCTAAGGAGCTTGAGGAAAATTATTGGCAAACTTTAAAGACTTGAATTTAATTTGTCTTCATTTCATTTGATTATGTTGTCCCTTTCTTATCATTCCTTGTTTGCTCAGACACCATATAGTTTCAATTTTAGTTTTATACCAGGATTTTAATATATTAATATATGTAAATTGTACATTGCTATTGTTGGAAGCCACCCTGAGCCCAAATTGTTGGGAATAAGGAGGATACAAGTCAAATAAATAAATAAATAAAGTACAGAATATTACTACTATTCAGATCCATTTCAGTCAATAATACATATATGTATTTTTTTTCTTTTTGTTAAATTATGAAAAATGAAACATGTATTGAGAACCAAAGAACGTGATGACATTTTTCAGGAGAATCAATCTCTGCTGCATGGAAATCAGCTGTAATTCCAGGAGATCTTCAGGCTCTACCTGAAGGTTGGCAACTCTAGCAGGAACTGACACCAAAGAAAAGGGGAATTACAGACCACAAATGCTATAATCCGGCCACTATCGGAGATATTTATTAGAAACTGCTACAGAGAACTGAATGAAGCTGCAAAGACTGTAAAATATTATACAGGGTACATTGTGCACTGTATATTGTGCATTGTTGGAGATTTAAAGGGACAGTGGTATTCAGTATAATAGTAAAGCACTTTTAGTAATAGTGATACAGAACTGGTATATTTAAAATAGTAGCTGATGACAGCATTTGTGGTATTTGTCAATTCAAGGAGGAAGCCACAAAAGACAAAATCTACTTCCCACAAATGACAAATTGTTGGCTATAACAACAACCACAATTAAAAGCAGTTGCTGAAGAAGAAAACTTAGAAGATGACACACAAATCCTCACCTGCAGAAATTCACTGGCAGGTCGCTGACAATCCCTCTCTAAATCTCCAATAAGGTCATCAAGATAAGAGGAAATGTAAGAGAGTTTGGTATCATTTTCCTTCTGCGCCATCTTCACCTCCTCTTCTAGTGCTTCCAGCTGAGCTAGCAGAAGGCTTTCCTGCTTCTCCAGAAAGAGGCGGAGTTTCTGGAACTTCCGCAAAACGTACTGCCTTTCAATCTTAATCTCTTCCTGGAGTCAAATAAAGAACAAGAGCAAGGGGAAAAGAAACAGCAAGTCAAGGAGAGATTTATAAAACAAGATTCAGGCCCTTTCCTCATAGGGACACTACTGTGTGTGGTTTCCTTATTATTTCTGCAGTAGACAGTGCAGCACAATTGCAAGAGTTTCCACATGTTATGTTTCTGGCTGTTTTCCCTGCACTATTTGCCACAGCAACAATCCCCTATGCTCTAGAGCCGTGGTGGCGAACCTTTGGCACTCCAGATGTTATGGACTACAATTCCCATCAGCCCCTACAATTGGCCATGCTGGCAGGGGCTGATGGGAATTGCAGTCCATAACATCTGGAGTGCCAAAGGTTCACCACCACGGCTCTAGAGCAGAGTTTGACATTCCCATGGAACTATCAACTAAGACGCCCAAATCCCTTTCCTGGTCTGTGACTGATAGCACTGATCCCTGTAGCGTGTATGTGAAGTTTGGATTTTTTGCCCCTATGTGCATCACTTTACATTTAGCTACATTGAACTGCATTTGCCATTTCTTAGCCCACTCACCTAATTTATCAAGGTCCACTTGGAGCTCTTCGCAATCCTTTGTGGTTCTTACCACCCTACATAATTTGGTATCATCTGCAAACTTAGCCACCACACTACCCACCCCTACTTCCAGGTCATTTATGAATAAGTTAAAGAGCACTGGTCCCAAAACGGATCCTTGGGGGACACCACTCCCTACATCTCTCCATTGTGAGAACTTCCCATTTATACCCACCCTTTGTTTCCTGTTCCTCAACCAGTTTTTAATCCATAGGAGGACTTCCCCTCTTATTCCTTCATTGCTGAGTTTTCTCATCAGTCTCTGGTGAGGAACTTTGTCAAAAGCCTTTTGGAAATCCAAGTAGACAATGTCCACTGGTTCCCCCTTATCCACATGTCTGTTTACACCCTCAAAGAACTCTAGTAAGTTTGTAAGACAGGACTTGCCTCTACAAAAGCCATGCTGACTCTTCCTCAGCAGGTCTTGCTTTTCTACATGTTTAATAATTTTATCTTTAATGATAGATTCTACTAATTTACCAGGAACAGATGTCAAACTGACTGGCCTGTAATTTCCTGGGTCCCCCCTAGACCCTTTCTTAAAGATTGGTGTGACATTGGCCATCTTCCAGTCTTCAGGGATGGAGCCTGATTTCAGGGATAAGTTACATATTAAAGTATACCTATCCTAGGTATACTTTATGAGAATCTTTGTTTAACCCTTTAATTGGTCAAAAGGAAATGTTTCTCTCTCTGTAAGCAGAAACTCCATTCAGGAGCTCCTTAAGGCCTCCAGCTAATAACTGTTTGTTCTAAATATATATTTTATTGGCTTATATCTTATATATTAACCTAAATATAAAGAAACAATCTTTTTCTAAGATACTTCTGAAGCCTGGTGGCTCAAGGAGACCTAGGTTCTTGTTCCCAGAGGCACCCGCTTATAGGAGGCTAGGATCCTGTGCCAAGATAGAAGGCCTTTGGTTGAACCTGATGAGCTTGTTAAGAGGTGTTTGAAATATGAGGGTGTCTTCACAATAAGATAAGGGAACCAAAGACGTGGCAGGTGCATGAACTAAATCATGAAGACACCAACAAATGGTTGACAACTAAGAAGAACCAAATACTAATTACAGGAAATGACTATATAGAGATGTATTAATTGAAGGAGATACCACCTGGTATATGACATAGTATGCCTAGATGAATTGTAATAGGCTGGGCCCTCTCATCTCATAACCAATGGAGAGGTGAGGGAGGGATTGGGTGGTCCTGAAAAAGTAATATAAACTGCTGTAGAAGAACAAAGGAACTGTGTGTCCACCACTGGGTGAGCACCCGGGCTTGCAAGACCGTAAACCAATAAAAGCTTTGTTATCTGTTTCCCCAACTTTGTCCAAAGTGTTTTCTGGGTTCTTAGAACCGTGTTTCTTACAGAAATATGACATGAAGAAGGCTTTGTATACTGAAGTATAATGTGAAGAAGGCTTTGCACCATTTACATTTGGGAATTTTTAAATAGTACTTTACACTCAATGAAAGCACTGTAGTTGTTACTTGGAACTAGGAGATTTGTATGGAAATTCCCACTCAGCCATGATGCTCATTGGGTGACCACAGGCCATTTTCTCTGGGTAGTCTACTTGTATGGGTAAAATGAGGAATGGAGAATCATGCATACCGCCTTGAGTGGAATAAACCCGTGCTTGGCGTAACAGGAAGCGAAAGAGGCAGAGAAAGGAAGTCTGCCTGTTCAGTTAAATTTTAAAAAATAATTCATTTGTAAGTATGCAAAGGGTGGGTGCTGGGACAGCCGGAAGGAAAGCAGGTTTGCCCCCGAGTTTGAAAACCCCAGGTAGGCCAATGTCTCCAGGTAGTGCAGTTCGGATTTGGCTGTTTACAACTTCTGCAAGTTGCAACCCCTGAAATGCTGACAGCTGGAAAGCAGCCAATCAGACAGGAAAGGAACTTAGAAAGCCTCCTCTTTTGCAGACTCCCAGGCGAACAGCCTGCCTCCCCCGCTGGCTCCAGGCACCGACGGCCATGGAGAGGCTCTCGCAAGGCTTGCTAAAGGCAGCCCTTTGCTCCATCTGCCTGGAGTTTTTCAACGACCCGGTCTCCATCGAGTGCGGCCACAATTTCTGCCGGGCTTGCATCTCCCGGTGCTGCGATGCCTCGCGGGGACGCTTCTGCTGCCCTCACTGCCGAAGGCGGGCTTGCAAGCGGGATTTCAGGGCCAACAGGGAACTGGCCGGCATGGTGGAGGCCGCCAAAAGGCTCAGGCTTCAGGAGGAGGAGGAGGAGGAGAAGGGCAAAACCTCGGGAGGAAAAGGCCAGTGCGAGAAGCACCAGGAACCCCTGAAGCTCTTTTGCGAGGACGACCAGATGCTCATCTGTGTGGTTTGCGACAGATCCAAGGAGCACCGCAGCCACACGGTGACTCCTCTGGAGGAGGCTGCCCTGGACTACAAAGTAAGTGGACGGGCGGTGTGGAGTTTCCTGCCCGTTGCATGTAGATCTGCTGCTGTTTTACATGCTCATGTTCTGTGGTTTTGTTCCGTGTCTGTAAACACACTGGCCCCTCCAATAATGAACTTTCAATCCACTTTCAGTGCAGTTTGCAGGGGGATTTTACTGGGCGGAATAGCACAATCCACCTGCAAGCAATTGTGAAAATGCTTGAAGTTGATTTTAAAAGAGCAATCACTTCGCACCTCCCCTGTCAATTGTCTGGTAAACACACTTTGGAGACAGACATAAAATCTGGAAAAGAATGGAAATGGCTTTTTATGAATAAAATGGTTGCATTCCACCACCTTCCCATGTGTTGAGAAATATTCATAAGAATCTATTAAGACTGGAGGAGTCAACAAAAGGGCACAGAGGCAAAAAATATTTTATAAATACCTTGAAGTGTTAAAATTGTATTAAGCTCGTCAGAAGACAGTGGAAGATGTAATTTTGCAGGATTAAACATGGGAGGCAGTGCCTTTTGAGGTGTGTAATACTGGGGGGGGGGGGTGACCCCTTTCTGGGTCTATGAACCAGTTCAAAAGTGCTTCTATTTCTATTTTGAAATGCTAGAGGGTATTTGTGGCTCAGGGTCTACAACGATTTGCATTGGGCAGAGCAGTAAGGCTCCAATTTTTTTGGAATCGTGACGCACAAGTCCAAATGTACTTGGTATAGTGACCCACTTTTTAAAAAGCAAGGCATGTTAAGACAATAAAACTGCAAAAGCCTGAGACTTGGCTACCAACTTTTGGGTCAGGACCCACATATTGGAAAATAAAGCGTTAGAGAAAATGAGGTGCTTAGAGTGAGAAGAGAAAATGGAGAGAAGTAAATTAGCACGGCCCAGTGCAGCAGCCTCAGCGTTCAGAACAGATAGAAAACTGAGATGGCAGAAGTAGGATGTAGGATCTTTATCTTGTAGTGGGGGGAGTGGATCTGATTTTAGATGTGGATCTACTGTCCTTAACCACCTTCTGTTCTCTACTTGTAAGCCAAGCAAGTATTATAAAAACACTAGAAGTCTCCAGTGCTTTCTCATCCAAAGGAAACCAAGGTCACTACTGACGGAAGAATGTAATCATACTGTTACTGTACAATAGCTAGATTCAGATTTCCTTAAAACAACTTGTGGGTACAATAGAAGGAACTAGTACCCTGTTTTCCCGAAAATAAGACAGTGTCTTATATTAATTTTTGCTCCCCAAGATGCGCTATGTCTTATTTACAGGGGATGTCTTATTTTTCCGCTCCACAGCTGCATGCTCTGGTCGACGGGCATGCTTCCAAACAAAAACTTTGCTACGTCTTACTTTCGGGGGATGCTTTATATTTAGCACTTCAGCAAAACCTCTACTACGTCTTATTTTCAGGGGATGTCTTATTTTCGGGGAAACGGGTATAGTTTAGTTGGAGTAAAAAGGTAAACTGACATGCTGAATGCTGCCCGATTACAGGAATAAGAAATTTGCGGACAACAGTCTTTATTTGTCTCAGTGTGGTTACCAATTTCAACAAGATTTTAAAACCCCCCAAAAAAGGATTGAGTCCCAGGCAACGAAAAGAAAGAGAGAGACTGCTGGAAATAGAGGCCTCTCCACACATGCACGTACACACTTGGATGAAAGAAACTAAATAAAGTTCCACTAAGCAAACTTTTTTTCTTTTAGGAACAATTGCAAAGCCAATTGAACATTCTTAAGCAAAAGAAAGAAAGGCTTCAAGATCGTAAACAAGCCAGTGAGCAGATAGTGGAAGAGTATCTGGTAGGTATCTCTTTCAGTTCACAAACAAAGATCTGGGCGTCTGGCCAAGACCAATTGTAGTTTTGGAATTTGGGGAGAGTTGGATAATGATAGAATCTCGTTAAGGAAGATGCAGTGTAGTGATGTAAATTACTGCTTGTGGCTGTCTGCTCCGTGCATCTAATGAAGTGAGCTCTGACTCCTCAAAGCTTATGCTGGAATTTAAAATTTGTTAAAGTGTTCCTGCATGCCTTTTTATTTCAGGCGAGAACTGGAGGTGTTCTACATTCTCTGCTGGAGCTTACTCATGCCTTACAGCAGGGTGTCCAACTCTGGTCCTCCAGATGCCTGGCTGGCAGGGACTGATAAGAATTATAACATCTGGAGGGCCAGAGCTGGACATCCCTGCCCTACAGATTCAGTCCTGAGGTTGTATGATCATGGCATGCTTTGACACTGTATTCTCTTCTCACCTACCTGCTGCTTACCATTAACAACGTTCAAATCACATTTGGTCTACAGAGCAAACCATAACAATAAATAATATCACCCTGGAATTTGGCTCATAAACCATCGGAGGAGGTATCAAGAGAGAAGATGTCTTAGGGGAAATTTCAGCTGATCTCATTTCACTGTACTCTGACTTCTCTGCAGGTGTTGTTACCACCACCACCCCTTACTCCCCAAGGTCATCTCCAAGGCCTGTTAATTAGCTCACACAGACCAGCTGTGAATCTGGGAAGGGAGGGGGAAGCTTGCTCCTTTCTAGAATATGCCTTGGAGACAGCCTTGTGACTGGTTGAAGAAAGTCAGGAAGTTATGACTGGTGTTCCCATTTTAAAAAAATAGCTATTTTCTTTCACTTATCGCAGCCTTTCTGCCTAAAGAGATAAGCTCTGGTACAACGTGCTTTAGCTGTAAGAACCAGTATTCTGCTGCAAGAATTAAGTAGTCAGTCAGATAGTTTGTTACTTTTTCCTGCACGTTAAGTTTGCCACTAAACTCTACGATCTGCTTTTTTGAAACCCTTTTCTTGATTTTCTCTTCTTTTTTTTGCTTCATTGTTTGTGCTGCTGGGCACACTTGAACCAAACCCAGGGCAAGTTTGCTCATGTTACCATCCCAAGGTTGGGTCAGCCATGTCAGGAGGAGAGAGCACACAGGAACAGTTAAAGTGTAAAATCAGGATATGGGGCATCCAGATTTTAATTCCAGCTTGGCTATGGAAACTTGCTGAGTAGCTTTGACCCAGTGAATTATTTTAACCTACCTACCTTATAAGGATGTTGTTGGGATGAAATAGACAGGGTGAGATCTATGTTGCAAGCAGTTTTGGGTTCCACTCAGACAAATGAAGTATAACTATCCAAATAAATTAATAAATTTTCAATCAGGAAACCCTCTCTTCCCAAAGCTCTGGCCCCAGCCTGGATCTGCTTCTGCACCACAATTGCTATTTTGCAGTTAAATGACACACCTGTGGATCTGAACACAGATTTCTCTTGTCTCTTGGCTCTCAGTGAATTGGTTGACAGAGGCCTGCCTTTGTTTGAAGTTGTTGGCAAGAAACATCATTTGGCCAGAATGTCAGTGGCTTCTTTTCCAGTGAGGGCTACCATTTTCAAATTTGGGCTTGGAAGACTTCGGTAATTACAGCTGATCTTCAGACTGGAGATCGATTCCCCTGTAGAGAAAGGCAACTTTGGAAATAAAATCCTATGCAGTTCCTGTGTCTTCTTAGATTCCATCCTTCACAGGCACCACCTTCAAATGTCAGTTAAAACCTAAGCTAAAGCTGCAGTTGTGTTCCCAGCTATAATCCAGGGGACAGGAGTTTTAAATATAGGCACAGCCTTTGTGGTGCACTGCTCCAACCCTGGATTCATTCCATGAAATGGCTTCTTCCATAATGGCTGGAACCTAGTTCAGGCCTCTTGCAATGCAGGCTGACAATGACTGGGCCCAGAGACTGTCCTGAAATTTTCCTAGTATGTCTCAAGATAAGTGAGCAAGAAGAAGAAGAGTTTGGGTTTATACCCCTGCCTTTCTCTCCTGTAAGGAGTCTTAAAGGGGCTTACAAACTCCTTCCCTTCTTCTCCCCACAAGAGATACCTACCTCACAGGGTGTTTGTTGTGAGGGGGGAAGGGCAAGGAGATTGTAAGCCCCTTTGAGTCTCCTACAGGAGAGAAAGGGGGGATATAAATCCAAACTCTTCTTCTTCTGCTTATGAGGTAGGTGGGGCTGAAAGTGTTCTTGAAAGAGCTGTGACTAGTCTGAGGTCACCCAGCTGGAATGTAGGAGTGGGGAAACAAATCAAGTTCGCTGCTCATGCGAAGGAGTGGAGAATCAAACCTGGTTCTCCAGATTCGAGTCCACCTGTTCTCACTATGCCATGCTGACTCTTTCAGGCTCTCTCAGGGAGAGGCCAGAGGTATTAATCTGCAGAAGGAAAACATAACAGAGTCCAGCAGCACGTTAGAGACAGAAGTGGGATCCAGAAGGTTCTCACAGGTTCCCGAGAGTAGGTTACTAATTATTTGTGTGTGCTGAGAGGGGGTTACTAATTGGTGGTTTTGCCACGTGACTTTTGCCTTAGTTACGCCCCTCCTCTCAGCAGTAGCGCGCAGAACTTGAAGCAGTCTAGCAGGAGATGCACCGGCGTGCGTGGCAGCCTGCGCCTGCGTGCATTCATTTCCTGCCCAAGGACCGGTTCAGCAGCTGCGTCCTTGCCACAGCCCCGCCCAGGAATGCCCCGCCCCTGGAATGCCTGACCACGCCCCCGTTGTGCCCCGCCCAGCCCCACTGGTGCTACACTACTGTTTGAATCCCACCACCATGGGAACCTGTTACTAAAATTTTTGGATCCCACCACTGGTTAGAGACCAACACAATGTATTTCAGCACAATAAGTTAGAGATTATTTCTTATAAGCTTCTCCAAATTCAAATAAATCCTGCACTGGTTCATGTATAAACAAGCATGTAATTACTGGTGAAACTTCAGAGATGTAACTGCCTCCCTCTTACCTCTAAGTTGTCACATTCTTGATGCTTAAAGTATTCTCTGTTTTACTTGGGTTTGTAAAACAAGTACAAAACCCACATGGACTGTAATACTCACTTTGCATGACAAATTCCTTTCCAAGTCAACACTAATTACTGCTTCCTGCCTTGATTTTTTTAATCACAGGAGAATTTAGACACGACACAGAAGAAAATTACCTCCAAATTTGAACTTCTGCATCAGTACCTTGAGGAAATGGAGCAGCTCCTTCTGGACGAGTTGGATCAAATTGAGATGGAGGTTCAGAAAGGGCAGAAGGAAAGCAACATCAGATTCTCAGAGGAAATTTCCATTCTTGGGGACCTGATCAGTGAGATGGAGGAGACATGTAAGCAGTCAGCAAGTGAATTCCTGCAGGTGAGAGTATGGATCTTGGAGGGGGGGGGGGTTAGATCCCCAAGTCTTTTAAGGCCCATTCCAAGCCTAGAGTAGAGGAACATGGGAGAGGCAGAAGGGTCCTGTATTTTCCAGTCGTCAGATAGCTTGCCTGCAAGCCTCAGCTGCAAGGGTTTGCCTGACAGATCACTGTGCTGGATAGGTCATTACTATGGCTGCTGTTATGTTCTCAGTACTAACTGAACACATGATCTTAACTTGTAATGCTATTAGCAGATAAAGACACTCGCGTGTTTAGAAAACATTTGTGTTCATAATATGAACTCTGGTTTCTTCCTTTTTCTTGCCCCTGCAGAGTGTCAAGAATGTATTCAGCAGGTAAGTAGCAGTCTCCAATTCCTGCAGATTGAGGGCTGGTTCACAGGTACAAGACAATGAAGTAAGGTGATGTGGACATTTCCTCAGCAGCAGGCCTCTGCAAACCACAGCCACAGAACCCTATTTCAGTGCCAAGGAAGGCAGAGGCAAAGATAAAAGGGGGATTTGCAAACTGCATTTCTCTGACCATTGGGTAAGCCTATATGTCTCCTCCACACCGCTAAGAGGGAGCGTGGTAGAGGTTTATAGAATGAAATATGAGGTAGATAAAATGGAACTCCTGATACTCGAACTTGGAATGCCCAGTGAATTTGATGGGCAGTAAACACAAGAGAGCAAAAGGACGGTCATAGTGCAGTGCATAATTAACTTGTGAAACTCACTGCCACAGGTTATACTGACAGTTACTAAAACTGCTGAAAAACCTGTCAGGCAAATTCATGGAGAGTAAGTCCATCTGTAGCTAGTAGCTCTGTTGGCTAAGTGGAACCCCCATATTCAGAGGCAGAATACCACTGCGTGCTGGGTGTTTACATAAAACAAAAAGAAGGTCTGGGTCCTGGTCCTCAAACTTACCGTATATACTCATGTATAAGTCGAATTTTTCAGCACATTTTTAATGCTGAAAAAGCTCCCCTCGACTTATATGCGGGTCATTAAAAATTTTTGTGTGTTTTTACTTTGCCGGCCAGCAGGGGGCGCAGTTTTTATGCTAGAGGCACCAAAATTTCAGGGTACCCTCAGAAGACTCTCTTGATGATACCAGCCAAGTTTGGTAAGGTTTGGTTCATGGGGTCCAAAGTTATGGACCCCCAAAGGAGGTGCCCCCATTCCCCATTGTTTTCAATGGGATCTATTAGTAGATGGGGCTATCCTTTTGAGGGTCCATAACTTTGGACCCTCTGAACCAAACTTCACCAAACCTGGCTGGTCTCATCAGGAGAGTCTCTTTATGATACCAGCCAGGTTTGGTGAAGTTTGGGTCAGGGGATCCAAAGTTATTGACCCCCAAAAGGGATGCCCCATCCCCCATTGTTTACAATGGAAGCTAATAGTAGATTTTTCATTTCTGATAATATCCCTCTTAAAATCTAAGTTGGGTTACATTTGGACATACAGATGATGATGAGGAATCCAGTTTTGAAGGATTTTAACTCTTGTGTTTTAGCTTGGTTGCTGGTTGAGCTAAGGTTTTTGTACTTTTAAAGTTATTGTTGATACCATATTGTTCTTGTTGACCCTCTTTTCCACTTACAGAGCCAGTTTACTGTTTTTCTTTGAAATAAATATTCAAAAACATTTAACCTACTGATGCCTCAATTGATGCTGCATTTCCCACCCTCGACTTATACGCGAGTCAATAAGTTTCCCCAGTTTTTTGTGGTAAAATTAGGTGCCTCGACTTATATGCGGGTCGACTCATACGCGAGTATATACGGGTATGTTACCTGTTGTCAAGTGTATGGAGTGTTTATAGCTGACAGCCAGAATAGTTTTACTGTTAGAAAGGTCTGCATGTGGAAGACAGAAAGGTATGAGTCATATTCTGAGAAAAAAATTAATGCCCCCTAGCTTCTAGAACACTCACTCACACAAAAAGTTCAGCCAAACCTATTCATGAACTAGAAATCTGAAGGAGGAATACAAAATAACATTTAGTTGGCACCTTTATATTAACCTGTAACAGTATGCGAGGTCCATTAATGATTCTGTACCAGTTTAAAACTAGACTTTCTAATGCTGTAAATTGACTGATGCTCTTATGCATCTTGCCCCCTAAAAAGAGAGGGCAGAAGTCATAAGGAAAGTATCTGTGTGAAGAGGCAAGTTTTTATGAAGTGTATAAATACATTAATTAAAACAACCAGATGAATAGATAGCCGGGGGAGCAGCAAGGAAGACCAGGCAGACATTGGGGGATTGTAGAGGCCAATGACATCAGGGGAACGAAGAGAATATAGGTAGAGAGAAAAGCAGATAGATCAATGGGAGCCATGAAATAGATAAATTTTCTAGTAAATGGAAGAAGTTTGAACAGAATTTGAGAAGGAAGAGAATCCGAAATAAAGAGCAGAAAAGGGGAGCGATATGAAAGTGATGAGTATTCTGTTGAAGCAGCGGATTTACTCTGAGTAGACCACCTTGCAGGATGCAATGTAGACAAGAACTGACAGACACACAGTCACCAGTGCAGTTCTATTTATTGCTATCTACTGACAAAGTTCTTCGCCAGACCACAGGTGTTTTCAGGCACACATCCCTCTGTTGTCTGTGCTATCTATATACATATGTGGTACCAATCAGGTGCCCTCACCTTATCAGGTTTTGCACACGGTACATGTTGTGCACTCAGTCCTAATTTGCACACGGCACCTGCTAGAAGGAGGGTCCAGCTGTCATTTAGATTTTGCTCATCTAAATGCATGTTCTGACATATTCTTATCTTGATTGATGTTACACTATACCCGACTTTAGTTTGCAAAATGATGGGTGGAACAAATTAGACAAACTGAAGCATTCATGTGAATTGGGTTTAGAGAGAAGAGGCAGGAAAGCCAAGCTCTATTCATGAGAGAAACCTTGTGATGAGCCTACAGCAAAGGAAGCTTGCAGAAAACTGCTTCTGGTGCTGTGGTTGCTTCTAGGCTGTAATAGTCTATTCCCAGAATTCAAACAAGAACAAATTTCACTTTAGGTTTTCTCCTTGCTAGATCTAATAAGGAAGAGCTTCACCTGCCTGTGGAGATTTCTCAAGACCTAAAAGAAAAACTCAGTACATTTGACAAGAAAAATGTTTCCTTAGAAAACATTCTGAAGAAATTCAAAGGTAAAGGAAAATGTACATCCAGTCTTAATTCCGCCTTACCTTTGACATTCCTCTCTCTCTCCCAGAACTGCAGCTAAGAGGCAAACCACACAATATGTTTTTTCACTTGTGTATAAGCTTGCGTGTGTTCCCTGTAGTTACACAGCAGCTGTGGGGAACAGTGTTGAGCCCCATCCGCCTCAGATCTTGCCAAGCTCACCCAGTGGAGTCTGGGAGATGGTGGCACCAAAGAACCTTTGCTTGTGACGGAGCTTGGCTTGTTTAGAGACTTGTAGTAATGGTTTTCCCTCCCTAGCTGGACAGTACCTGGCCGTTAGGAAGGGGCGCATAGTGGGTAATATAGGCTGCTGCTTAATGCAGGAACTTTAGATCCAACCAAACCCTCTGGAATGTACCTGTTTGTTTACTCTGATGCAATAAACGGATTTCAGCCAACCTGAGTCTGGCTATCGGGAAGAGGTCAGTGGACATGACAAATGGCTTCTAACATAGAATAAAATAAAGAAGAGCTGAGACGGACTCAGAATGGTACCATGTGGGAGGGGAAGGAGGGTTCCTGTCTTGTGCAAAAACCGTTTTGAGAGGGATGTCATTTCAGAGATTTTGTGCACGTGGAGCAACAAAATCACCAAAATAATTCCTCTCATGTGGTCTGGAATCAAAGAGTTGGAAGAGACCCCAAGGGCCATCAAGCCCAACCCTTTGCCATGCATGAACGCACAACCAAAGCACTCCCAACATATGTTCATCCAGCTGCTGTTTAAAAACCTCCAAAGAAGGAGACTCCACCACTCTCTGAGGCAGTGAATTCTACTGTCGAACAGCCCTGACCATCAGAAAGTTCTTCCTAATGCTTAGGTGGAATCTCTTTTCCTGCACCTTGAATCCATTACTCCATGTCCTAGCCAGCGTCTGAGGCAGCAAAAAACAAGCTTGCTCCTTCTTCAACATGGCATTCCTTCCAATATTTAAACATAGCTATCAGGTGCCCCCTTAACCTTCACTTCTCCGAACTAAACATCCCCAGCTCCCTAAGCCTGTCTTTGTAGGGTATTCCAGACCTTTTTGGTTGCCCTCCTCTGGACATGTCCCAGCTTGTCCATATCCTTCTTAAATTGCGGTGCACAGAGCTGAACACAGTACGCTTGGTGAGGTCTGACCAATGCAGAGTAGTGGTACAATTACATGTGAGGAAACTGCTGTGGGGGGGGGGGCAGCAACCCTTCCCCCTTCAGCACTGCTTCAAGTTCATTCAGGCTCTTCTTTTATTTTTTTTTAGAAGCAGTTCCCCGCAGATGCTGCATGGCCATGGAAAACGCAGGCACGCTAGTGTACATGAGCGAAGAAATGTGTCATGTACTTTGCTTCTAAAACTCTTCTTCTTGTCCTGTTCGTTCTGTACTTTAATCCTAGCAGCCCGCTTCTTTCCTGTCACCAGTGTATTTAGAGTGTCTCTGTTTTTGTCAACACCGGATAAAAAGAGGAAGATTTATCCATTTTGTAATTTCAGATCTTGGAAGCTAAGCAGGGTTGTTGACTCTTGTTACTGCTGGGATGGGAGGCCACGAAGGAAGACAATAGAAAACCACCTCTGAATATGTCTTTCTGTGGGAAAAAAAACTATGGGGGGTGCCCTAAATCAGCTATTTCTTGAGGGTAAAAACAAACCAAAAGAAGACACAGGGAAAGAATGAAGCCAAGGAAAAGCTTTCCTTGCAGGAAACATTCACATGAGGGCTGTTTTGGGCTGCTAAAGAATCACTCTTTTGCAATCAGCAGGAAGTGGAACTAAAACTGGGTTCAAACTGGGTTCAACATAACTCTTAATATAGTGCTATGTTCCTCATGAAAATCTTTCTGCCTGGGCAAGATCTGAGTGAATATCTGTTCAGCAGTCATCACTATTCAGAAAATAATCTGCTTGTCTTTGTTTTTTTTACTTGTATTTTCATGATGAATTGAGATTTATTAAAAAAATGAACACTGGGAACTCAAAAAATCCTGTGTATGTGTGTGTGTGTGGGTGGATAGGTAGGTAGGTAGGTAGGTAGTGTGTGTAGGGTATGGATTCCATATATATATATAGACAGACAGACAGACAGACGTGTGTGTAGGGTATGGATTCCTTTTATATATACATATTTATATACATATATACATACACACACACACACACATATATACACACAGATATATATATATCTGTCTGTCTATGTCTCGCTCTCTCTGATGAGATTCAGCGGCCCCCCCAAAAAATTCAGCGGCTAATTAAAAAAAAACAGCCCCCTTCAATGGCAGGGAAAGGAAATGTCTGCCATGTGGGCTGGACCAAGAAAATCATTGACTTCTTGTCCACAAAGCAGCCATCGAAGCTTTGCTGTGATCTTTTCCAGAATTTAAGAGCAAATGTGGTTTGGGAAAGATCATAGAAAAGCCATAGAAACACCATGTGGTCGAGGAGGGCAATTTTGCTTCCCGACTGTGTAGAGCCTGGAGCAATGTCCTGAGTGACAGTTTTGGATAATGACCAGTGTGAAAGCCACTGCAGACTTCTAAGACTTCTAAACTTAAATGTTTAGGTGAAACAGTAATGGTAGTTGTGATGGATTTCCTGGGGCTAGCCACCGTCCCACAGGATGTCTTCCTGCCCTCAGGAAACAATTTCTTACCAACCCCTCTGCCCAAAGTTACCAGTGGGGAAATTAAGAGGACACCAAGAGAGATGGGGTCTGAGTATAATCCATGCAAGCATGGATTGATAACTGAGGTATAACTGACAGTAATGAGATGGTTTTGATTTTTAGAAGTGAGCAAGAACAAGGTTTATTTCAGGAAAACACGCATGCACACAAATAACTTGAAGAAAACAGTAAAAGTGATTATTGTATGTGTCTAAATATCTAAACCTATTCCAAGAATTGGTAGAAATAGGTAAATGTTAGCAATGAGCTAGGATTGTTGAAGTTTAAACTATACGTACCTCAGAAAAAAACTCCTCTCGGGCAGGTTTATAACATATTAAAACAGTCCCCTTTCAACAACTTAAGTTTCATGCTATACCCACTGGAAGCTTGCTGACATATTGTAAACTTCCGCTAGTCGAACAGGGAAACTTAACCCAACGATCTGATGTCTCTTCCAATCTTTAATTCACGTTCCTATCAAACAGCTAGATTTGAAACCAGTAGTACCTCAGAAACCAACAAGATTTTCAGAGTATAAACTCCTGTTACCATCTCCGACTAAACTCACCCTCAAAACTTAACTTCTTACAGCCAAATCCGGCGCCTGAGGCAGCCAGGGTTGGCAGTGCTGCCCAGATGCCCTCAGAGGGCACCATGGGGAGGCAAATACAAGAACTTCCTGCCACCATAGCCTTCAATGGTGTAAGTCCAAGCCTCAGTGTCACGGGAGGCAAAGCCAGGGTGGAAGCCAACTATTGTCGTCTCCATCCCTGGCCATGCCTCTGGAGCACCCCCACTATGCCACTGGAGTAGTGGAGGACTGTAGTGGCCATCTGCCAATGGATTTCCCCTTCTACCGGGGTAAGTGCCCCAGGGAGAGCAAATCTACCAGTGTAGGGCCCTACCATCTCCACAACTCCCTCTCTCCCTACCCCGCATTGAGCCCATTAGCCTTCTAAACTTTTGAATAACAACCTCCCATGTCTGATCTTAATTTTTCCCAATATTGTTTCTAGCGGCTTATTCACTGCACTTCTCTGACTGGCACCTGCATCTCTCGGGTACATTTGTGTGCTCTACCTGTCCCAGTAGCTGAGAAGACTGTGTTTATATATGGAATCCGTAGGCTGGGAGAGACACTGGAAATGCTTGTTAGTTTATATAAGAAGTGGGACGTCTGAAGGACAGAAGCTTGATTCATCTGAGTAACAAATCTATTTTGTTGGCAATGGTAAAGTTGCTTATATTAAACCTGCCCTTAGAGTGGCAAAATTAGTAGGCGAGAGAAAATAGGTCCATACCAGAGAGCTCCTTCCCTTAGAGCAGGGGTCTGCAACCTGCGGCTCTCCAGATGTTCACGGACTAC